>NC_068363.1:33488416-33498416 GCF_020536995.1 Dreissena polymorpha
CGTCCGGTTTTATGATCGTTATCAGATTGTATTTCTTTCGTGTAAACGGTTTAACGCAAATAGGCTGTTTTCTGATAAAAATGGTTATGTCCGAAAAGTTAGAGGAATTATTAAGGGGATAATCAGAGTGTCCAAAAAATTAGAGTCACAAAACATAATTTTATATCAAGTTTGATGTTTGACCTCTAAGTGTGACATTAACTTTCAAGCTATGGATACTATTTTTGCACCCGGTATACTCTGACCATCATAATGATCATTTGATGTAACTTATTTTAAATTCGAATGAGGGATGATAACGCTACAGGCCGAACAAGCTGTCTTATAATCAAATTATACTTTTGATATCGAAATATGCAATTTCAGCTCATACGGGCATATACAGACATCGAACCGTAATTGCTATCCATACATTCGGAAACTTAAAGAAAGAAAATGAAATATTCATTCTCCCGATGCCTCTTAATCAACAAGCAATTATCACAACCATTTCACATTACATGCATGTGTAACCGGTCATATTAAATCGAAAACTATTATTATGAAAATAAATTAATCTGTACTCGGCTTACTAATGCTAGAAAAATCTTTTATAAGTGTGTCGATGGCAGCAATATAAATAATAAATGGTTTAAAATTACTGTAACACCGTTAAAAAAACACACAGCTAATGCTGTTATAAAACCAAATGGTAAATTACCTACATGGCTATTTCTGGTAAGCAACTTTGTCGGACAAACAAACACAAGTCAGATCGTTAACATTCCTAAAATTATGAAACCATATCAGCAGGCAAGCCAAATAACAATCCCAAAAATAAACGAAAATAAGTGCTTTTTATAACGTTTAATTATTAAACGTTCGAATTGTTTCCGAATCTCAAACAAAAATATGTTTTTGTACTATCATAACATATGAACGGACTCCGTTCTGTAAATGTGCTTTGTTTGCGTGTATATCGGCTGAAGTATATACAAAGAGGTATTATATCGCAAAGCAACATAACATTTTAACAAGTATGTTAGAGGTTTCAATAATCGTATTATAATGAATCCATCATAAACAACTCAATGTCCTGTTTTCAAAAGCACTGAAATCATTTGAACACATTTTGGTAGAAAAGGTTATTAGAACAGATTTTTAGATCACACATAACTGTTGTCAGATTCCGTACCAAACCACCGTGGCTTATAACAGCTGACTACCAGCCAGAAAAATTTAACTCATTTTCAATATGATGGTCTGAACATGTGCATACCGTTAATGATGATTGATGCCGGCGTATTATCCCCCGCGCTGTGGTGGTGGATAGAAAACTTCGATGTAGTGAACTGGTCCAGCCAGTCCTGAATGATGATGGTGTGTTCCGGTAGATCGACGTCATAAAGCTTCATGACGTCCGTGAAGCTAGTATCACGCACCACGAGCGCGCCGCTGAGACCATCTCCGCGCTGTAGCCCGGCGTGTGCATGCCAGTAATGGGTACCAGATGTGGGGACTTCAAACCTGTAATTCGCATTTGTTGAGGACAAAAGGACAGCGATATATTTGCGTAAAAACTTCATTTGTGTGGTGTGTATTTTGTAGGCAATTAACACATTTATTGTACTTCATTGTTAATTCTGATTCTTTTAAAGTAGATGAGATTGACATGCGTTCTTAAGGATATGAATTATAAAACACAACAGTAAAATGTTAACAAAAAAATGCCAAACTAACAAGACGCATATTTGATTCTGTATTTTTACATCAGCGTATATGTAGTCATTTTTTCTTGTATAAGCGCAGTAAGTGTTATTGTGCTACCGTTCTGATAAAAACTTATAACGTATCATGATTGATTCTTGATAATATTATTTACCATGCATTATACTGTTTAACATTGTTTTTCCTTCGTATGATTGTCAATATGAATTCTAACACACAATAGTAAAATGTTAACAAAAAAAGAAAAAAAGTAACAAGACGCATTTTTGTTTATGCATTTTCACATCAGCTTATGTGTAGTCGTTATTACTTGCATAATTTATGTCGCAGTTAGCATCTTGTCTTTATTGCACGATTACAATTTCAATAAGTTTAGCTGAATAAAGCCTTGTCGGACCGTATTTGGTACAAAAACGAATATGGTACATTTGTACCATATTCGGCCGAATATGGTACAAATGTACCATACTCGGACCGAAGATGGTACAATTTTCGACCGAATATGGTACAAACATTGTACCATATTCGGTTGGAATAAGTTTTTCTTTGCTCGCCAAAACGTATTTGGTACATACCAAAAAAACTCATAAAAATGAAAATGGCCTACGTATATGGTACATAAATTATGTATTTCTTAATAAATGAAATAGTCTGCCGATGTGTAAACTTTTTTTCAAACTCAAATACATTGTATTAACCTAAATTGGAAGTGACAAAAGTATCATCATCATCATCATCATCATCATCATCATCATCATCATCATCATCATCATCATCATCATCGTCGTCGTCGTCGTCGTCGTCGTCGTAACTAGCAGTAACAGAAACAGCTAACCTAACCACACTTTACATGGATTTTGCTGGTTGTGTAACTGTTTCGCCGGCTAGCTCAGTCGGTTGCGCGTCAGATTGGCACGCAGGCGGCCTGGGTTCGATTCCCGGGCGGGCCAGAAACTTTCGTGGAGATCATTAATAGCAATTTTCAAATTTTTAAAACTTTTTTTTTCGAAAGTGTATTTTCACCAAAATCCGATTTAAGAGATTTTGAGCTCTTTTAAATGAATATATCTCTCCAAAAATAAGGATGTTTGACTGGCTGCTTTAGACAGGTGTGACTGTATTCCTAAACATTACTTTGTAAAGTTGATTTGTCGTTCCGACGTCATATTGCTGAGAAGCCGACAAAGCTTTGAAGTTTCCTATTTTTTTTTTGATAACGTGCCGCTTTAAAAAGGCGGGAATTTTGCACACGAGTCTTACTCAGAAGTCAGTAACCATATTTGACTTGGCGGTCGGCAAGAAAAGTTGTGATTTTCGACTAGAAAGAATTGAAATCCAAACTTTCTTCAAACTTCAAAAGAATTCTTGACAGTAAGTACTGTACATAATTTTAATTTTCAGTTGTCTTAATATGCATTGATGTTTTAACATGCATTGATTTTTATGTTTACCCCCCCCCCCCCTCAGAGTGCATTTGCAGTTGTCCGTCCGTCTATCCAATTGTCCGTGGCATTCCTTCCGGGTGCGTAACTCCTAAACTGCTAAAATATTTAAGCTACAGTCATTTTTTCGAAAGTGTATTTTCCACCAAAATCAGATCGAGCTCCTGTAATCTGTAGATTTGAACATTTTAAATTTTATGGAGTCTATAGGTCTTTGACCTTCGAACCCTGCCTAGTCGTGACTTCTGGTGAGCGACCTAGGCCCCCAGGGCCCCTTCTTTATATCCCTTCCATCCACGTAGCATTGGTTTCTACAGACCGTTTGTCCGTTGACCGCCATAAGTTTGCCCGCTATTTTTCCCCTGAATTTGAATTCGGTTGGATTTCAATGAAACTTTACATGAAGTACTTGCTACTTTCATTGCGCATATTGCCCGGAAGTTCGGATTGTAATTTTTAGCGGAGCTATCAGACGAGTGATTTTAGCTCAGCTCATGTCGTGAGACATTCGTTTTCGACACGCGGTGTTCAATACAAGCTCTATTAACTAATGAAGTATAAATGTATAATAACTTATTATATTATTTCAGATGAAGGAAGCAATTAGGAGAAAAAGGAAGCAATTAGGGTGCTTGCCCAGGTCGAAGTACGACATTATTGTCAGATGTTTTAACGGATCGTTCGATGTCCCTGTGAAGAAACGGACACCTGAAGAGAATAATTGTTTGGCCATGATTAGAAAACGTAAGGACTTCGAGCTTGGTGACCGGGGTTCTTTATTGTGTGGCGGAAAGCAAGTCCTTGTGAAAGAAGATCTTCCTAGATTTGTTGAGAAGATGTTCATGGAAAACAAAGGATGTGGAGCAAGGGTTATTTACAACAAACTGAAAGTAAATTACACGGGGTTCTCGGAACAAGCTATCCTTGAAATACTGTACAATAGCAAGTATTACCATGAGAAGTATCCGAGATTTACAAACAAGCCAAAGCCAAAGACAATTACAGAAGAGGAACCAGGCAAAAGATGGCAGATTGACATAATTAACATGAAAAATCAAAGTGTTAGCTACAAGGGGTCTACATACAGTTATATTCTACAAGTCGTGGACGTTTATTCTAGGTACGTTATGCCAAAACCCCTGAAAACGAAGAGTTCGCGTGAAGTTGCAAAGGCATTAGAGGACGTGTTGATGGTTAACCTTGCCCCTGACATCATCCAATGTGACAACGGACTGGAATTTAAAGGCCCTAGTATGAAACTTTTGTTGAACAAGTACAACATCAAAATGATCAATAGTAGGCCGTATCATCCTCAATCACAGGGCAAGTGTGAAAGGTCAAACAGTGTTATAAAGGCCAAGATTCTATTTGCAACAAAAAGTAAACGTGGATTTAACTGGGTCGAAGGGCTTCAAGATTTAGCCTATGCCATAAACACAAGTTTCAAACGAGTTCTTGGGGGTCTCACGCCCTTTGAAGCCTACTACGGAAGAAGTCATGTTTTTACCAAAGAACGTCATAGTTCTCGTGAAATAAAGAAAACCATACGGCGAGCAAATAAAAAGGCTTACAGGTCGCTGTTGAAAAACGCAACTTCCCCAAGCAAGTACAAAGTAGGAGAGACAGTATTAATTCGCTATCCCTTTCGAAAATCCAGGGTGCCAACCAAAAGATATGTTATCGAAGGCAAGGTAGAAAAAGTAAAACGAAATGGTGTTTATATCGTGTCATTTCAAGTACCGAACAAACCCGAACTTGGATTCGTAAGCAAATCGGTTGGGGTCGAAAACATGACTAGCCTAACTGTTGCGTTAGAGAAACAACGAAAAATTAAAAAACATTCATTAAAACAGAACCGCTCAGAGAAACAAAATCACAGAACTAAGTACTATCATGTTTTAACACACCATGAAAATCTGCAGTTGTTGGATGGGGTGAATATTGCCATGGACCCAAATCCGGATGGAAATTGTCAATTTGCTGCTATATCGCATCAACTTGGTAAAATTGGTATATACAAAGACGTAGATGCTTTACGTAAGGAAGCAGTCCATCACATTGTAGAAAACAGATATTTCTATGAAACTTTTGTCTATGATGAAACATTTGATGAATACGTTAAGAATATGTCTAAGAATGGGACATACGGCGACAACCTCACGCTCATTGCACTTATGAGAGAATATAATTTGCAGTGCCTGGTAGTTTCTACCCGAGGACTAGAACACTCATCAATTGTGTCAGCAGATGGAAAGTTCGATGGTGATGTTGGAACAATTGCATTGGGGTATTTCCCAGAAGGATTTGGCATGCATTACGTTAGTATCCGTATCAATCAACGCGTGTACAAGGACATAATATCACGCTTAGAACAGTCGTATGACAACGGTGACTCTGGCGACAGCGCTGCGTCTGGCGACAACGCTGCGTCAGGCGACAACGCTGCGTCTGGCGACAACGGTGACTCTGGCGACAACGGTGACTCCGGCGACACCGCTGCGTCTGGCGACAACACTGCATCTGGCGACAACGCTGCGTCTGGCGACAACGGTGACTCTTGCGACAACGGTGACTCCGGCGACAACGGTGACTCCAGCGACAACGGTGACTGTGGCGACAACGGTGACTCCGGCGACACCGCTGCGTCTGGCGACAACACTGCATCTGGCGACAACGCTGCGTCTGGCGACAACGGTGACTCTTGCGACAACGGTGACTCCGGCGACAACGGTGACTCCAGCGACAACGGTGACTCCGGCGACAACGGTGACTCCGGCGACAACGCTGCGTCTGGCGACAACGGTGACTCCGGCGACAACGCTGCGTCTGGCGACAACACTGCATCTGGCGACAACGCTGCGTCTGGCGACAACGGTGACTCTTGCGACAACGGTGACTCCGGCGACAACGGTGACTCCAGCGACAACGGTGACTCCGGCGACAACGGTGACTCCGGCGACAACGCTGCGTCTGGCGACAACGGTGACTCCGGCGACAACGGTGACTCTGGCGACAACGGTGACGTCTCTGTGTGTTCAGCCCTGAAAGAGCTTCAAGATATGATAAACAATAGGAGGGCACAGAAGCGAACGACTTTTCCATTTCTGATGTTACCACTTCACATTCAAGTTGAAATTTTTAAGTTCTGCATACAATCAAACCCGTCAATCCAGTTTGTGTTGGCGAAGGTCGGCAAACCCTTTAGAGATTTAATAAGGTCAATGAGTTTGCAAACACCTAGAATTTACATTCGGCCGGATATTGGACTAGATACTAGTAACAGAAATCCTGTTAGCGTTCGTTTCCTATTAACAAGAGCGGGCAGAAACAGCGGTCTTATTTCGGCAATAAAAGAAATCATCAAGGGGCCAAAATGGGCAAACGCATGGCTGCGTTTGCGTGTTAGTGGAATCGGTTGGTATGATATCATAGATGTCATGTACAGACATTACAGGTGAAATATACATGTATATCGGTGTTTGGAAACCTGTTATGTTATTTTTGTGATTGATGATTATGTTCTTCTACCGGAAATTTGTTGTCATTTGCTCATTTACTGGTAACTTTTTACGAAGCACATTTGGGATATTTTGGCTGCTACTAAAATGAATGTATATATGTATATTATGTCTTGTCAAAATGCTACAGTTGGATTAAAATTTAAATGCTGTTCTATGTTCTTCAATATTACTTTGAAAAATCCTGTCAGTATACCAATAAATGAAAAAAGTACAAGTTTGTTGAATCTCTTGAATGAAACAAATTATAAAATACAAAATGTAAAATGAATATGTGATGATGATGATGACAAAACATTTGTGATGATGATGATGGTAAAAAAATTGTGATGATGATGGTGGTGGTGATGATGATGACAGTGGTTATGATGATTGGGGTTTGATGATTGTGGTGATGATGATGATGATGATGATAATGATGATGATGATGATGATAACAAACGTTTTGGGATGATGATGACAGCGATGTTTATCGGACGATGATGATGGTTATAATGATGATGATAAGTTTTTAGATGATGATGACGGCGATGTTTATCGGCCGACGATGATGATAATGATGATGATGATAACAAAATATTTGTGATGATGATGATGGCGATGTTTATTGGCCGATGATGATGATGATATTCTCATCGTCGTCATCATCATCACAACATCCTCATTATCGACCGAAAACATCGCTGTCATTATCATCACAAAAAAAACTTTTGTGATCACCATTACGATCATGATAATGGATATGATGATGTTGGTTTTGATGGTGATGATGATGGTGGTGTTGGTAAAGATAACAACGAGATGATCATTGGGGTGTTGATAATTGATGTGATGATGATGATGATGATGATGATGATGATGATGAGATAACGATGATGATGATGATGATGATGAGATAACGATGATGATGATGATGATGATTACGATGATGAGTGTGTATCATATTCGGAACGAATGTGGTACATTTTTCATCCGAATATGGTACAAGTTTGTACCATATTCGGTCAGACATTTTACCCCAAAACTGCAGATACGTATATGGTACAATTAGACAGTTGTACCATATTCGGCCGAATATGGTACAAACTTGTACATATTCGTTTTTGTACCAAATACGGTCCGACAAAGCCTAGTTTGACGCCGTAGTTTATGTTCAGTCTTGCTGTTGTATTAGCTGTTACTGTTTTGTTTGCTCTTGTTGTTGTTGTTTTGTAAAGAATGTTGAAATTATATAAAATGTATTCGTTTAACTTGGGAGTATATGTTTATTTGCTACATTTCTTATATAAGAGAAACACAATCCTTTTTATCAGTTTAACCATGTGTATCTATTTCCGAGTTTATCACTAAACTATACTGCATGACGTCAACCTCGCCGTGTGGTTGTTTTTGTATGTTTCTGTAATTTGGTTCACAAAAAAGATCTTATAGATGGTATGGTAATATTGACAGTTGTACGTGTAATATTTAGTGAAGATTATATTGGTTTTCACACAAAACACATTTAGTCTTAAGTTTCAAAGCGGTGTAAAAAAACCCGCACACCGATATCATTTCACATGAAAAAAAACTTCCGATGCGCAATATCTCCAGATTGTTTCGTCAAGTAGATTAACATGTACAACATATGTTGGCAAACTACCAAGTGTTTAACCAATTTTAAAATTATTGTATTAACCATTATGTGTTATTGTACTACCGTCCTAAGAAAAACGTATAAAAACGTATCACGATTGATTCTTGATAATATTATTTACCATGTATTATACTGTTATACTGTTAAACAGTATTTTACCTTCATATGATTGTCTTCACATTTTCAATAAAAAAATGTATGTTGATTATGTATCTCTTCATTTTGCTCTTTAACTGCACACACCAAATATGTGCATTTAAATTATATCAATTTTAAATCGTTTAAAATGACATACGATAACAAAATTGCAGACATATAAATATCCCTACATCTTGTAGCGTTTAAAACATTTGAATTACAAATAACATACATATTATTGAAAATATAAAACCTCTATTTATGGTTCATTTTCACAGTTATGTGTACACACAGATCGTTTCATATAACATGGCCATTGTTAAATTTGTGATCATGGTACTCGCGGTAACGGCGGTAGTAAAGTGTGCAGGATCAACGTGGTTCACATGGGTTTAAACACGAGCTAAACAGAATGTCAAAACACCGGTAAGAACTGAATTTTTGCAAAAGTTAATATCTCAAGTTACTTAATTAAATAAGCAAAATTCGTTCGTGCAGTGATTCTGCAACCTGATTAGTTTAGTGTAAACCTATTTATTTTAGCTCGATTGCAACGAAAGCCTCAGGCTTATAGAGACGCTCTCGAGTCCGTTTTCTGGGCCTATAACCAGAACTTGGTGTTCTAGAGAACGCTCCCCGAGTGGGGATCGAACCCGTGACCTCCCGATCGCTAGGCGCCCTGATTAATAGTTAATGTGTTGGTGATGACACCAATGGTGGAGGTGATGGTGGCGGCGGCAGAAGATCTCATACCTGTATTGAAATGATGACTGGGATGGTATGGGGCACTGCGTTACCATAGTAACTCCGTCCATATACGGGGATCCCTCCTGTAGGATGCCGTGCCAGTGGATACTTGTTCCCTCGTAGTCGCCGAGCTGGTTGTACACGTTAACGACCACCGTGTCTCCTTGACACACCTAAGTGAAGAAAACAAGTTTTATATGCCAGAAAATAAATAACGAATAGCAGATATTTGATATTAGAGTTTGTAAGTGTAAAAGTGCCCTTAGTACTTATTTGATGCAATATCATAATATGGTATAAACTAAAAAGAAAAAAAAAGAAAAAAAAATGTTTCATGCCGAAATTATGTGAAATAAATTTAAAAACCAGCGTTCTTCTCGATATCTGAAGACAGTGTATGTTAAGTAAGTTGAATCATATAGTTTTATATGTAATTTTAGTGAAACACGCAATTAAACTAACTGATATATTATACCGTCCTAAAAGAGGGTTATACTGCACCATTTACTACCTTGATACTTACTTAGAATGAGAGTTACAATAAAGAGCAATCACGTTCATATCATCGTGTAACATCGGGCATGGAAACACGTGTTTTTTTTTTCTATAAATATCGTGCATGATGATAATTGTTTTAAAGAACAAAATGTCACTTATCCTTTTTTTGTATTATTCAATATAAGACATACATAATGTATAAATGTATAGGATCATTAAACAAAGTGATACCATGTAGCAGCAATAATGTTCAAACATGTTATACAACGTATGCTAATATCTACTTTTTGACCTTGTGATATCCTTTTGATTAA